>NC_080719.1:7225000-7262500 GCF_019097595.1 Hemibagrus wyckioides
AACATTGCGAGCTGTTTATTCCTCACTTACTTCTTCAGTGGAAGACGTGCTTATTACTTACATAACTAACATAAGTCTGACCCTCAGAAGCTTTGAGGTCAGAGGTCACAGGGGGGGACTTGTAACATCTGTTAAATCTGTAACATCTGTAACCACATGTTTAGAGAGAGTGTGTGCTTTAAATTCCCCATTCCCAGACCTCTGTAGTGGCTTTCATGTGTTTGTTCAAAGCACTTATCATCATATCTGTGGCCTAAAATCCCCTGCATGACTGAGTTCAAGTCTCTAATTCCTGAACACACTGACTCCCATAGTCTGGAATAAACACACACACACACACACACACAGGTACACTTGATGAACTAGACCTTTGTGTAAAGCCCAACTTTCACGTTTAGCATTTCCAATGTATAAAGCACACACACACACACACACAGTGTCTTCAGTGACTGTGTCAACACAGATTCCTGCTACCTTAAGAACTGCATACTGCATACTTTGCATAATGTGTGTGTGTGTGTGTGTGTGTGTGTGTGTGTGTGTGGCTCTGATCACTCTTTAAAAGTATCTGTCTCACCGGAGAGATCACACTCTTTTATAGCTGTAAGGAAGATAAATCTTTTCCTACGAAACTAAAAAATAGGGCTAACAGGCAAGTCCCAGTTTGACAATGTGGGCCACTTACTTACTCATCATACTAGATATAGAAATGAAAAAAAAAATTCATCTATTGCCTAATACAATGCTTACAAATCAATTTCCTGCTATTTTTGATGATGTGTCACTTTCTGGAATTAATTGGCTTTGGTTTCTTGTTTCGTCTGATTACTATTCAAGTTCTAATATAAGTCATCTGTAAAACTTTAATTAATTGCTCTATGTGACGGTTCCATGAAAATGTAAGTTGATGACCATTTTGGTTGTTTTGGGGCGGTGGTAGCTCAAGTGGTTAAGGCTGGGTTTGTTGACTGGAAGATCAGAGTTCAAGCCCCAGTACCGTCAAGCTGCCACTGTTGGGCCCTTGAGCAAGGCCCCCAACCCACCCTGCTCCAGGGGAGCTGTATCATGGCTGACCCTGTGCTCTGACCCCAATTCAAAAGGATGGGATATGCGAAGACAGAATTTCACTGTGCAGTAATGTATATGTGACAAATAAAGACAACTTAAAATGTCTTTAAAAAATTGACACACTACATTACTACTGGACCTCAAGTCCAGATTGTACGAGGGTGCAAATGAAAAATTCTTCTAGATCTTTCCTCTGATATAGAAGTATTTGCATTTGCAAACCAGATTCAAATTGAAATTACAGTTTTCACCTACGCAATCATACGACATGTAGTGAAATGTGTTTTTTATGACTGTCCTGATGGTGGAAATCAAATTGTAAAACTAGAATGTAAAATATAAGAAATGCAACTGAAATAAAAATGTAAAACTAGAATATAAAATATAAGAAATGCAACTGAAATAAAAATGTAAAATTGGAATATAAAATATAAGAAATGCAATTGAAATAATAATGTAATGCTAGAATGTAAAATATAAGAAATACAACTGAAATAAAAATGTAGAACTAGAATTTAAAATATAAAATAGTAGCAATACACTGGAAGAAAGAAGAATCTGAAATAAAAAAGTATAAAATATCAAGTATAAAAAACAAAATATAATATAAAACAGACTATCGTTATACAATATATAAAAATAAGAATAGAATGAAAATAGTAGAATAGTAGAAACGGTAGAATAGAATAAGAATGAATTAATTCAATAAGAATAAGAAGTATAAGAATGATTCTAAGAAGCCCATGACCATTTTCAGCACATTTGTGACTATGGGGTTAAGGTAACCCTACAGTTCTTCAAGTTTTCTCCATCTTTCTTTTCTCAACAGAACACAAGTAGTGACTCGGCAGTCAGCAGCACAGTAAATCCAATGCACACCAAAAGGTCAAAGGTTAAGACGGAGTTGGACAGCTCACGGCCTCTCTCACCCTGCTCACCGGTAAAAACCTTCTTCTCTTCTTCCTTCTTACTGTAAGTTTCTTGTCCTTCACTGAAATTTGAAAACTGTTCACATGATGTGAAGGTGGTTTTTAATATACTGTACAGTTTGCAATAAAGCTTTAGTCAAGACCACCACTGTCCAGTCCAAGACCACGACTAGTGTGATCGAGTCAAGACTTGCTCTTAAGCCAAGTCAAGTTTGTGTCCAAATGAAAGCGGGAATGAAAACCATCTTATTCCAGTTCAGTCTTCATTCATGCACTGCACCAGTGATTAACCGGTTTTCCAAAAGAAGGACTTACAGCTTGTCAAACTTTGGGCATGTAAAAAGAAAAGACAGCACAAATGTTAGCTTTGGACAGTCTTCTTCGAGACAAGACCATATTTCATGAGACCAACACCCAAGACAGAGACAAGTCAAAGTACAAATTAAAATAAATCGAGACGAGTCAGTACAGACCAGACTCCAGGACTTCAGCCACAGGGTTGAAAACGACAAACCGCCTTGAACTGAAATCTCGTCTGCACGTATCTGAAAGTTCTAAAATTAACATCGAATTATCCTCTAAAAGGAAAAAAATCAGAGTGAGGAAGCATCATCACACAAAGCTAGCCTGGTTTTACACACTGACTGACTTTTTACTAACACAACTTGCTCCTTATCTGATGTGATCTTTGGTGGAAGATATCTTAAGTGAGATTTATTTGAAAGTAAATAAAATCATTTCATGTCATTGAAGCAAAATAAATTGATGGGGTTTTTTTTTTTGCTGTTGGATGAATTTTTGGTGCAGTTCATCCACAGTAGCATCCGATGGACTTTCCCAGACAGCCACATGTACAGTATTGGCATCATGTCACAAAATGTTTTAGACCAGAGGTCCCCAACCTTTTCTTGTATAACGGACCTGCTTGATACCGGACCATTTTAACACGGCCCGAGGGGTGGGGGGTTGGTAGGGTGGCATTTGGTTTTGGGGACATTTGTAGCTTGCGGACTTACTGATGTATGGAAAAACACACGACTGAGTCAAATGCGGGAGTGTGGTGCAGTTGGAAGTGGCAATTTTTCGAAATAAAATACATATAATTTTAAGTTAAATATATAAATTTATAAATTTATTGGTTCTTTGCGGCCCGGTACCAAATGATCTACGGCCTGGTACTGGTCTGCGGCCCGGTGGTTGAGGGGTTTTAGATCAATTAAACCTGCTGATTAGTTATATGTCTGTTCAGTCATTCTTTTCTCATCACGTCTTATAGCATATTTCTGTAGTAATACTCAGTAAATGACTACAGTGTTATTGTTCAGTCTTGGAAAACTAAACACATATAAAATAAATGATTGTGTTACATTATGCATGCTTTTTTTTCCCCCTATCATATCATCGACTTGTACTGTACTCTTTTTTTGCTTGGTTGATTTATTCTGTACGACTGACAGCATAAAACAGAGGTGCATCTCCTCTTATCCGGAAAACATATTGCGTGAGTGTGTATGTGTGTGTTTTGTTCTCGCACGGTGATCAGCGAGAGGACAGGAGACCCCAGGGAGTCTCGGTGCTCCCCTCGGCGTGAGAAAAACTCCTCCTGATAAGAGCTTTATGTCCGTTTGTTTTCTTGCTCTCTCCGTCCCGAGCTCCTGTGTAAACTGTGCCAGAGCACTTCATTTTAATGAAATATTGGCCAGCCGTTATTGTCATGTGAGTGCCTGTTTTCTGTTGCTCTCTCTCTCTCTCTTCTCTCTCTCTCTCTCTCTCTCTCTCTCTCGACTCATCTTTTGACAAATTTGTGGCTGCTCTCGGCAGTGGAGGCAGGTTGGGGCTTGATGCATGGGGACCGAGGCGCCTGTAGTCGTCTTGGGGCCCGCAGAATTGATGAAGATAGCTCACGGGGCAGAGATAAACATGCTGCAGTCAGCATGCTGTGTGTGTGTGTGTGTGTGTGTTATATTTGAGATCATATATACATCTGCTAGCCCACAGTTGGGTTGCAGCTCAGACGCCACACACGTATTCCCACATATTCGCTTTGTGTTTGTTCTCTTCTTCTCATTACCCAGCCGCTGATTGTTAAATAAACGAGACTAAATGAAAGTGAAAAGTAGCCTTTCTTCAATCCTTTCTAATTCAGCCAAAGTGTAGGCGTCTGCTTCTGTCCTGTATAAACAAACTGAATGTCTGAAATCCTCTGTAGTGTGCACATGTGTCTGAATGCATGCTTTTTTCCTCTCAGGACCCTTCACCGCCAGTGGACCCGAAAGAGGACGTGGACAGAGACGAGGGCAAACAGGAACCGGAGGTGGCATACGAAACAAACTGCCACTGGGAAGGATGCAGCAAGGAGTACGACAGCCAGGAGCAGCTGGTCCATGTGAGTGTCTCGAGATGTGGGAAGTTTTAGGGTATAGTACAAAATGCTGATAATGCCCATAAACACAAAGATAATTAAGTTATTTAATTTAGCAAAAAAAAAACATTTTTAATCATATGAGTATAAATATTTTATATGATATTTTAGAATTTTATACCATGTAAAATTATACATATAAAAATTAAATAGAATTTAGAATTATAAATTAAATTATAATTCTAAATAATATCTTTCAAAATAAATCTAAATCCTTATTTAATAGATAAAAATAATAATAATAAAACAATCTAATATATTCCTAAATTGAATTAACATAATATAAAATAATCTGATACAATATTTTTTTTATTATACATCATTTTAAAATGAAATGCATTTCCTTTACGCAAGTCAAGACAGGTTTGGTGAATGAAGGTCTTCAATGCCTGACACTGAGGGGTTAATTAGGAGGTAGCTAAAAAAATAAGTAAAGTTTATAGCTACCGGTTTAGTTCATTTCTGTGTAGGTCGTTTAACCCGAGTGATTACATATTAATACAAACTTACACAAACAGATTATTTATTATCAAATTAATTCTCTTCTAAAAGTGCAATTCTGTTTTGTTTTGTCCATTTATAAATACCATGTGTCATAAAGGGTCAGAAAGTGTTGTGTGAGGTGAAGGTGTAACTAGGTGCAAGAAGAATGCTGTACATTTTTATTTCTGGTTTAATTATATCTTTAAGACTAGATGCCTGAGGGTGGATGAGTGACAAGCTGATATTGACCTCTGAACATTTCACTGAGGACTTTTCTCACCTCTGACCTGTAAAATACTGGTGGAAATCCATAATGCCAGATGCCCCAAGTAACTGGTGCTGTAGTGTAATGGGGGTTTTAGTTGCTGCTGCATTGCAAAGAAAAAAATTAAATAATAAATAATTAAATAAATACACAAATAAATGAATTAATAAATGAATAAATAAATAAATAATCAAATGCGCTTGAATGCAGGCAGTTTCAATTAATATTTCTGTTGATTAGATTTTTACGCCTATTTATAAATATTTTAATTTGTTTGCATGTATACAATTTTTGTTTATAGAAAGAGGCAAAATTATCTTCAAAATCTTTCCTTAAAATGATCATATGAGCTTAAATCTTAAAGAAGTTATCTTGAATAATAAGCAGAAATGTCTGGTGAATGTATGTAAGACCTCATTGTGAGTAAAGTTGATGTAGTCAGCTCTTCTTCTGAGTACATGAGACTCGGAGCATGAGGAGCAGCGCTGATCAGATCAGGAATTTGTGCCTGAATACAACACCTGCCGAGAAAAGTGAGAGAAAATGTTAAACGTGACGGAGACTTGTTCACGGATCAGCACTCTCCTTAAGCGATGATATGCTGCTGGTCTGAGACTGGCCTGAGCCGCTCTGTCCCATAATGCACTGGTGCAACAGGGGGCAAGGCCACATTCCCCAGCATTCCAGACAGGCAGTGGAGCAGAAACAGAGTGCTAGTGGATGGGGAGATTAGACTGTGTGTGACACACACACACGTACACATACACACACACACACACACACACACACACACAGAGAGTAAGAGAGAGAGAGACAGAGAGAGTAAGAAAGGGAGAGAGACACACACATAGAAAGAAAGGGAGAGACACACACAGTAAGAAAGGGAGAGAGACACATACACAGTAAGAAAGAGAGAGACAGATACACAGTAAGAAAGGTAAAGAGACACACACAGTAAGAAAGGGAGAGAGACACATAATAAGAAAGAAAGATACACACACACACACACACACACACACACACACACACTGGACTTCCCATTGTCCCTGCTCAGTTCCAGTGCTTCAGCTGGATCTTTACCAGATTACACACTCCTGATCGTTTGTTTATACAAGCGATACCCTCTCTAATAACTGCTTATTATGGTCTTACAGATGAACAAAGACTTCAGTGTGTGTGTGTGTGTGTGTGTGTGTGTGTGTGTGTGTAGTCCTAGCCTTGTTATCAGAGGCCTGACATTAGCGTAACTTGGTGGGCAAGCTGAGCAGATGATGGAGTGTACACAGATGTGGACTATAATAATGGTCATGTGGAGGAGTAGTGTGTGTGTGTGTGTGTGTGTGTGTGAGAGAGAGAGAGAGAGAGAGAGAGAATATGTGTATCTGTGCATGCAATAGGGAGGATGGAAAAAAAAAACACGAGTGGCTCTGTGTGTGTGTGTGCATGTGTGTGTGTGTGTGTGTGTGTGTGTGTGTGTGTGTGTGTGTGTGACAGACGGAGAGTCCATGTGTAGGGGATAAAGAATTACCCCTGGCTGCTGTAGTGTGCAAGTGTGGAGGTGTTCAAGGCTCACTGCTGGCAGCTGTGTGTGTGTGTGTGTGTGTGTGCATTAGTACACGTGTGTTGTATGGTCATTAGCAACTGTTTTCCAGTTGTGCTCACCTAACAGTTCCCAAATTCTTTATTCAAGAAAAAAGTGCAATTACTCATCTAAATAAATTCTCTGGTGAAATAAAAAAGAAAAGAAAAAGAAAAGAAAATTAAAAAATTAACAGACTCAAATGACACACTGCTGTAAACTAATGCCTTATACCAACAAATGTACGAAAACATTAGCTCAGGCTAACTAGCAACAACTTTATTCCTACTCGACAGCTAGCAGGCTAATAACTCATGATAATCACAAACTAGTTGAATCGCTAGCTGAAACTGCCTTGATAAAAGCAAAGTGATTTTGAACAATATTAGGAGATAAATATGGAGCTGTCTGATAAAAGAAAACACCTCATGACTTTACAAATAATAGAGAAATGTCTGAAAATGGAGTAGGAAGTGTTTTAATGTATAGTAAGTAAAAGATAGTGAAAAAGAAGGGTGAAAAGTGTGAGGTGTAGCTACAGTGTAGATACTGAAAAAAAATAGACCTAAGTTTAGTCATTTCTCTTAAAATGGTAAAAGAATAAAACTGTTAAAAGCTCAAATCATTTTATCCATTTAGTCTAAGACAAGACAGTAGAAGCTACCCAGGAGCTAGCAAACTCTCTGAGATGCTAATGACGCTATAAGTTATTGTACGCTACTCCTGGTTCATGTATCACACAGGAAGATGGAGTTAACATTTTGCTGCAACAGCTTTACTGTCCCATGGTTTGTTTAAAAACAAACAAACAAACAAATAACAAATAAAAATCCAAAGAAACAAAGCACATATTAGCTTTTGCCCTATCTAGTAGCCTATCTAGCCAAATTCTCTGACAGAAATTTAGCGGAAAAAATTTGGGCGAAGAAAAAAAGGGTTTAAAATGTCTGAACCTAAAGTGTGTTCCTATAAATATAGCCTATATGTAATGTTGAGGAGTTTAGGGAATGTTTTTATGCCTTAATTTCTACTCTGTCTGTCATGAATCTGAGAGGATTTGTCTGTCAAAACAAACTTCCTTTTCTACACTCGCACCCAAAACTCATCACGTTCCTCTTGTTCATGGCTGTCACTGTGGAAAAGCGCAAACTTGATGGATGTTGTAGCTCTTAATTTGGCAGATAAGCAAATGCATTCCTAAGGAGCGGCAATCGCATTCGTCTCTCGAGCTCTCGATTGCACTGCAGATCCGCGTCGGTCCCCAGACGCTGCCGCCTTTAGCGTTGTCTTTTAATGTGACATGGAAAAACAGCACGGCCAATTAAAGATTAAACACGACACTGACATTACAAAGAAAGGCCAACCCCTGAGACGCCTAGAGAGACTCGGTGAAGGAAAGCAGCGCCTGGTGGCTGTGTGGTTAGCTAGTCTGTAGGACACAAATTAAATCTGTGTGTGTGTGTGTGTGTGCAGCACATCAATAACGAGCACATCCATGGGGAGAAGAAGGAGTTTGTGTGTCGTTGGGAGGAGTGCTCCAGAGAGCAGAAGCCCTTCAAGGCCCAGTACATGCTGGTGGTGCACATGCGCAGACACACAGGGGAGAAGCCACACAAGTGCACTGTGAGTAAAAGTATCCGGCCACACAGACACACACACACACATACACAAACTCACACACACAAGATTTGGAGATCTGGTTCCTTTATGTTTTATATCAAGACTCATGATATAATTGCAACACTCTACAACTTCACACACACACACACACAGTCTCCGGTGTATTAAATATACACTTTGGTTCTGTGGATCTCTCAAAATAATACTGTTAGTGGAATTTGATTGTGTTTTTTGATTATGGATTGTGCTGTATCTGTGTGTGTGTGTGTGTGTTGCAGTTTGAAGGCTGCTCGAAGGCATATTCACGTTTGGAGAACCTGAAAACACATCTTCGTTCACATACTGGAGAGAAACCATACGTGTGTGAACACGAAGGCTGTAACAAGGCCTTTTCTAATGCCTCGGACCGGGCCAAGCATCAGAACCGTACACATTCCAATGAGGTAAATATTCGAATTCTCATGCACCCAAACAGAATCTGATTTTTACACACGCAAACACACACTCACACACACACCTTTGAGTAGTCACGGTGCTGGTATAGCTTTCAGACCTGTTCACACTTCTTGCCTCAGGTTAACTCTTAACTCTCAGGTTAATAATCACTCACTGATTTTATCGATCACAGTATGGTGGTGCAGCAGGTATAGTTTTAGCCTCACAGCTCTAGGGTTTGATCCCCAGTTTGATCCTAATCTCAGGTAACTATCTATCCAGTGTTTTCCAAATTCCCCACGTAGATTTTCCCCACGGTTTCCTCATAGAAACATGTTGCTAGATGGTGTGTCTATGCTAAATTGCCCTTAGCTGCAAATACGTGTGCATGCTACCCTGAGATAGATCCCACAGCATCCATCCTGGGAGAATTCCCACCTCACATGCAGTTTTCTCTGGATCCATCACAGCCCTGTATAAGATGATGTGTAAATAGTAGGTAGATGTTTCAATAAACTCTTGTCGTCTTTGGTTCATCATTAATTCCTTGCAGCTGATATTAACATTGGTTCCTGGTTCCAGACGTGAAGTAAGTTGTTGCTGAAACCGAAGCCAGTGCTGCCTACTGATTAACCAGTAGCAGGAGCACCGTATAGATGGAAAAAGTGCTAAAAGTGAACAACAAGCAACATTAAACTGTGTTGTTTCATAATTCTGCTGCTCATCGAGTCCCTAGTGGCAGTAATGACCCACCAACCGTCTAATTCTATGTAAATATAGCATTTTCATCATACAGTTTCAAATTAAGGCCAGAATTAGATTTGTTCGCATACTCCCTCATCATGCTTAGTGATTGCTCCTCCATGCCCAACCTTGTCCCATTAACGAGCTCTGCATGCAAGTGTGCGTGCAAATAATGAGGTGTGGAACTAATGAGCATGACAGCCCACAGTGCATTAGTACGAATCAAGCACATCCCCTGCGGAGGGACCACCTGCGGATCGCAAATATAAAATGAAACCCCGTGCCATTTCAGCCCTCAGTATATCCATCATGGCCTAAAGAGAGAGAAAACAAGAAAGATGGAGAAACAGAGATTCGTTCATCATAACTTTTTTTTGCACACACTCATACATCAGGAATGCTTGTGCTGGCATGATGGTAGTGGGGAAGTGGTAGCCTAGTTATGGTGTTGGATTACTGAGCAGAAGGTTGTGAGATCAAATCCCAGGACCACCCAGCTGCCTATTGCTGGGCCCCTCCTGAGCAAGGCCCACATCTGCCAATGCAAAATCAACATGGTGGTGTCTCACTAATTAATCAATTCCTCTGAGTTTTCATGCAACACCTCAGTTGTAAATAATGTGAAGCAACAGGGGCAGATAATGTTCATGGTAGTGTGTCTTGTTTAATTTGTTTCAAATATGAAATAAATAAAATCAAATAATTTACATTTGGCAGATTAGTAAAGCATGCTGTCTGTACTAGATAGCCATCACAAAAGGCATGAAAGATCTCTGCTACTTTCTTTTTCTTAATAATGTCTAATAATTTAAAAAATAATATTTAATGAGAGCTGCTTTAGGATATAACATGATAAGATCATTGTTTTTTCTCCCCTTTTTGCATGTCAAACAATATACTGGAAGTAATTAGAAGTAAGAACTAACATTGTGTCGGGGAAACTAAAGAAATGTCAGTCCACATGAGTTCATACCTAATTTGTATAGAAATGAGAAGATCTCAATTGAAATGTTGCTTGTTGTGCTTGTGTTTTGTCGCTTGGATGCTGAGCTCTATTTATCTTTACAGAAACCGTATGTTTGTAAGATTCCGGGTTGCACCAAGCGCTACACGGACCCGAGTTCTCTCCGCAAACATGTTAAAACTGTGCATGGTCCAGAGGCACATGTCACCAAGAAACAGCGTGGTGACCTGGTTCCCCGGCCTCCACCCCCACCACGAGAGAACGGAGAGAACGAAGGCGGAACCAAACAATCTGGCCGAGGAGGACAAGACAAGTATGAGGCCAACAGCACCACTAGAGGTGTGGAGGACTACCTGCAGGTCAAGTCGATCAAAACAGAGAACTCTGTGGTATGTTCCCTTCTTCCTAGATCAATAAGATCAATAGATAGATAGATCACTTTATTAATCCTAGAGGGATATTCACATGACACTTTCTTATATGGGTTTCTCTTCACACTAATCAAGTTTTAGACTCATTTTTATCTCATTGGGTGGTTTAGTGATGATATTTCTTTCCATCTCTGATTAATTCTGCACTAAAAGGCAGTCTTGTCCATTACCCAAACTGAAGCATACTAACAAAAGCATGTCCACTACTCCAGAAAAAAACAGTCCGTTTCTGTCTAACCTACTGTCTCTATCCTTCTGATTATGGACTGCACTCTTTCTCCTCTTTCTGCTTTTTCACTTTTCCCATGGACAGGCATTACTGAGGTGAGCACTAACTTTAATACCTTTCCATTCTTTTATTGTGTTAGGTGGATAATGCATGTCCAATACAACATTCAGTCAAAAACAAAAAGCACCTAACTTTATTAACCCTTTGTGTTATATTCACTGTTTGGACCCTTTGGTACTGTTCTGCTCAAATTAACCTGGGGCATTATTGTTGGTTTTAAAAGCACTACAGAAATTTTAAGAATACATAAAAGTCATTTACACATATTGTGTTTATTTTTAATTCCAAACAATATAGATAGCATTTGTGATTAATATTTACAGTTACTAGATCACATTTAACAATAAAAGTGCCATTAATTTTGGTTATATTTGTTTAACAAAGTATACTATAATAAAGGTGGTGGCATAAATGTAGAGAAAACTTAAAATAGAACAATGTTTCAATTAATGTTTATTATTTTGAACTGATTTATCAAATCCAGGCGATGAACAACAATAAAAACATGAGAAACAAATGATTATTGCAATCAGTGGCGATGAAATACAGCTCTCAAAAAATGCATCTGCAAATGTGTATGATTTACAACAAATCCAAACTTTTAGCAAAAATATAAAACAAAATAAATCAATTTGACCTGAACACCACACAAGGGTTAACTGTATGCCCTTTTTGAGGTGAGGTTGGGAAGTGGACGTGGATAATGTGGTAGGTTTTTTTGAGAAATATTATTTTATACGTATGATAACGAATATAATAATGTAACTAAGTAAAAAAGTGTTCTCACTGACAATAAAGAAAAGGGACAGAGATGAAAATGGTATGGGGGACCAAAAGATTTAGTCCATAATGAAATGATGGCAACATTCTTAAATGATTTAAAGAGAAAGATATCAGTCCAGAACGTTGCATAATCTTGATTGCTATAAATTTCTGATCATTTAGTTTGTCTTACAAGTTTCAGACATTTTGTCCTTGACTTTACAGAGTAAAGAATAAAGCAGAATATTTAAATATTTTCATTTTACTCGACAAATTTCAAGTATTCTTCTACCTGCCAAAACAAAGTCGCTGAGACTCAAAGAGATTAAAATTAAAATATTGTTCAAACATTATTCATCCAATAGAAATATACTATGTTCAAAGTATATTAAAAGATGTGGGAACTATTGCCATCAATATTCCACTGTAGCCTTTGTAGATTTTAAACCACAACATATCTTTGATTTCCCAAGAACCCTTATGGCCCCCATGTCTGCCACCCCCTTCACATAGATCTAACTCATCTAGCACCACAGGATAAAAGCAAATACAGTGTAAATATTCTATGACTAGTGCTGTTTTTGCGTGAGAAACAAATAGTGCCAGTGATCATGATTTGGCAGCTCACATAGGGACAGAATACATTTATGTCATTCAGGGTGTGCAGTGAGATGACACAGATGTGGAGAGGCGGTGTGCTGTATTTATGTTGGGAGTGATTCCCCTTTGTGAATTTGGTGCAGGCTGTATGTATAATGCACAAAGACATTGCCAAAGGAAATTACAATTTGTCAGGCACTTAACCTTAGCTTTCTAAAACAATCACCTAGGGATCAAAATTGGTAGACAGTAACATAACCGCTGTGGAAAGGTTTGGCAGAGTTCATTCTCACGTTGGGCATATAAAGCAGTCTAGAATAAAAGGGACATTATTAGAGAATTTTAATAAACAAGTGAGATACAGTGCGATTTTGTTGCTTTTCCTATGAATAAAGTCACCCCTCATTAAAAACCTAACAATAACCTGACTTAAATAATATAAATTGTGAATATAATTAGGAATTTGCTTGTGTGAGACCATATTTGAGGGTTAAGAAAACCACCGCCACCTGAAATCTCCATGAACTCATTTGATTTAGTGACTGTGTTAATGGTGCAATGCGCAGTGGAGTGGCATCTGATGCAGGGTGTATTCTCACAGGAAAATTAGCCTTCCCTGAAAAGGCTCCAGTACCACTGTGACCCTGACCAGGATAAAGCAGTTACTGAAGATTAATAAATGTTGAATAAACAGACACAATGAATTGACACTTATCCACCAGTCCTCTTCTCACTCCCGCAGATGTATCAGTCCAGCCCTGGTGGTCAGTCATCATGTAGCAGCCAGCCGTCACCACTTGGCAGTGCCACCCACCATGACGGTGGAATAGAGTTGTCGGGCCCCGGCGGGGGCAGCATGGGAGACCTGAGCATGCTGGATGATGTGCCCCTGGTGGACTCAACTGTCTCCACGGGCACACTGGGCCTCCACCTGCGCAGGTGTGCCAGCCCTGCTCGCAGGCTGAACCACCTGAAGCAAGAGAAGCTGAAGACAGTGAGGGAGTCGTGCTCCTGGGCAAATGCTGTTCCACAAGCTCCTGACACCAAGCTACCACCAATCCCTAGCAATGGTAAGACATGTTTTTAGTCATTCAATATTTAAAATAAGTAATTTAAGTTGACTGAATATGTGGTGTGACCAGTTTCTCACCAAGATTTGATGAACTCCTTGAACAAGTCCTAAAATCCAGTTAAGGATTTTCCAGTTCACATGTCACATAATCACAAGGACAATTGCAATCTCAGTTTACTTTTTAAGATCTTGATAATTATGGTATTATTTTAATACCTGCTTCCTTTTGTCAAAGGTTCCTTACTAGAGAGCTCTGGACGTGTTGGCAATATTCCTGTACCCATCACCGGCCTTCGTCTGAGTGACATTTGCCCTGGTGAAACGACAGTTCTGTGTCAGCCAGCGGAGCGTCGAGACAGCCTGGCGAGCACGGCGAGTTCAGCTTATACACTGAGTCGCCGGTCCTCTGGTATCTCTCCCTGCTACTCCAGCCGCCGCTCCAGCCAGGCCTCACAGGCCGGCACCCGTCTGAACAACGTCAGCTCAGCCGACTCGTATGACCCCATCTCTACAGACCTGTCACGCCGCTCTAGCGAGGCTAGCCAGTGTGGAGGCCTGCCAGGCCTGCTCAGCCTCACCCCAGCCCAGCATTACCGACTCAAAGCCAAATATGCCGCAGCAACGGGTGGCGCTCCACCCACTCCCTTGCCCAACATGGATCGCATGAGCCTGAGGACACGAATAGCCCTGCTGGGAGATCCACAAGAAACTACTATGCACCCACTTGGCCTCCCCACAGTGCCCAGAAGATGCAGTGACACAGGGTATCCCACTACTAGCATGATGCCCCATGAGGTACCAGGCAGCATAACACGACGGGCAAGTGATCCAGTTAGACGGGTGGCTGTTGATCAGCAACGTCTACTGCAGGGGCAGCGTTTTAACAGCATGAACAATGTCAACCCTAATACAGCACCACATTTTCCCTCTCCCAGTCGTCACTTGTCAGTGCAGGGTTATGTCCTCTCAGATGGTAGTCTACACCGCCTCCAGTACCCTCCCCGGCCTCCCAGCATCTCTGAGAACACTGCAATGGAGACAAGTGAAATGGATGGTCCAGTCAATGGCATTGCTGATGACTTGATGTTGCCTGATGATATGGTCCAGTACCTCACTTCAAATGGAGATTCTACACAACACAATGGGTCTGTGTACCGGCACCAACAAGCACAGGGCTTCCTAGCGAATGGTGGACCTCCACCTCAACCATGTTACTACCAGAGACGCATGGCTGTAGTGGATGGCACTGCAAACAGCATGACGCAGCAGACATCAGCTTCTTGCCAAACTAGTCCAGCCCAACAGCACTTGTCTCCCAGTGCCAACAAGAACCACATGCCTGTGCAGTGGAATGAGGTCAGCTCAGGGACAGTGGAGGCATCTCCCAGCCAAATCAAGCAACAGCAAGCTTTGGATTGGGGAAATATAACTGCTCTCCAGCAAAAACAGAACTTTGGCCCTATCCAGAACCTCAAATCCAACCAGCAAGTGAGATCCATGAGTCAGAACCTTGCACATGCTGCTCAACAGAGTTCTATGCAGAGGAATGAGGTTATGGCCCAAAGGATGAACTGTAGCCAAACTCTTAGGCAGCAAGGCACCAAGAACCACCAGAATGAGCATATTCACAACCAACATGGATACCACCAAGGCAGTGACATAAACAGAAGCACCAGCCAGCATATTACAGGAGGCAACGTAGATTTCTCAAGCCCATCTAAGAAAACAATGCAGCCCATGCACATGCAGAATAACAGGGTAAGAACTAAGCCAGTGGTCAGTCAAAGCCATGTAAATTTTGAGAATAATCAAGGAGATTATTCCCATATGAGCAGTGATCAGCATAGCTATGATACTCTTTCCCAGAATCCTATCCTGAACGGAAACCATGGTGTAATGCAGCCAAGGCCGCCCACAGAACCTAAGCCCTTGGCCAGGCAGCACTCAGGGCCAAATGCAACGACAGCACAGCAACCTGGTTATCCACAATCCCACTTCAGCCCAGCATATGACACCTCCGAAGCTAGCCCCAAAAAGCCTGCCAATGTGGGTGTTAGTCACACAGACAGCAGTGCCATGTTCTACACGGCACAGATACACATGTTTGAGTCCAGCAGTCTGAATATGCATGACACCACAGAAGCAGTGGACTGTGGCACAGACAACATAACAATGGCTGCTGTCAGCTCCCCAGGAACCAATCAGGTCTCAAGCACGGTGGACTCCTCCAGTGGAGTGGAGCAGACCCAGATTGACTTTGATGCCATACTGGATGATGGTGACCACTCCAGTCTCATGTCAGGAACTATAAGTCCTAGTGTCCTCCGCAGTCTGTCTCAGAATTCCTCCCGCCTCACTACGCCTAGGAACTCTGTGACATTGCCTCCGGTAGCCGCAGGAATCAGCAACATGGCCATTGGAGATATGACCTCCATGCTGACCGCGCTGGCAGAAGAGAGTAAGTTTCTTAACATGATGTCTTAAAAGGTCCAACAGGAAGTAGAATTCGTGACTGATGACCTTAATAAAGAACAAAGACTGTCATAGCATTTTGTGTTTTTATACATCTCTGTATTATCTGTATTATCCTGTATAGCATTAGAACAAACACTTAGTAGTTTCCCCTTTCCTAAAAAAAAAGCCATATTTTGCCTTAGACCAATATACGTACTGTATATAAATACAGAAAATTTGATAAACTTCAGTCCAGTATTTTTGTATTCTCTTTTATGGTGGTGAAACAAGAGTAGCAACAAGTGCCTAGCTATGCAAACGCATATGCTGGAAAAAAAAATACATGAAAAAAAAAAGAATCTTGCAGAATTACATTTGATTGTTTTGAACATACAAAGAAAGATTGTACATTATGTAAATCACAAAGGTTTGACTCCTTCTATGTGTCCATGAGACAAAAAATAAACTGAATGGTAAGGAAATGTTTAATAGGAATAGCGTGAAATGCAAAACACTTTTTACCTGTGCGATATAGTCTCTCTTCAAATGTCAGAGAATAATGCTCCATAGAACTGAAAATATACTATACTTTTAAAACAGTGAAGTTTTTTTTATGCATCATTGGTCAAGTCTTTATTCTCATTACAAATACCAACATTGACACACCGTACAGCACCCAAGGGGAGAAGAAACTTCTTTCTTAGATAACTCCTTAATGTGGATTTATTCAACCATATCCTGCAAACTAATTTGCTTGGACTTTGGACTCTGAACCCTGATGTGGCATTTAAATATTTCATTTTTTGTATGTGAACATGTGTATGGAGCTGGATCTGTAGATATCTTTTGTACATTTTTATGAAATACATTATTGTTTTTTTCTACCCTGGTGTTGTTTGATGAGTTCATTATTTAGTTTTGTGGGTCAAGGTTTTGTAATAATTTGAATGCTTCTCTGCTGTATCTCTTTATCTCGGTGGAAGTCAATGTGGAAAGTTCTCCAGTTGACAAGTCTGCAGCCCTTCATGGTAAAAGTACCAAGCCTCCAGGACAAACTTAGAAGCCTGCTCTTAGAAATGTTTTCTTCCTTTTTAATACTTTCTTCTCTTTCTATAATAGGAATAAGAATAACAATAATGAAGGTATATTAAATAGCACATATGGAAATATGTAGTGACTGAAAAAATTGTTAAACAAATGAAAACTTATTCTTAACAGTATTCCTGATGAAGCCTTGCAAACTCTATAAATCTTTTCACCCATGAAGCCAGGACACCGAGCTTGCCATGGCTTCTCCAAGGTTCTAAATGAAAATGACTTGTTTTAAAACTATATCATTTCAACTGAAAGCAACAGAATTTATTTCTGAAACCCAGAAATCTTTATACCACAGCATTAAATTCAATATTTACACTTGTCTATAAACAATTTTTAACCATAACCCTTTTTTCCGAATGTGTTTAAGACAATAAAAATATGTATTCAATCCAGTATGTAGAAACCTTTGATTGGTAGTGTATGTGTTTCTCTCATTTTCTCCACTGTGTTCATTATATGGCTTTGAAAAAAATCCCCCCTCCCTTCAATTTTTACTTATTTTTTTCACTGCTACAGTCGTGAATTTACACAATCTCTTCAGTTTTCTGTACATGGATCAAAACAAGTATACTTACAATGAGATGGGTGGAAAGCAGGCAGGCGCATGCTGAGCAGCTTGCTAAAGTTAGTCACCATGTTTTCCAAAATGAGCAGTGGCAGACAGGCCCTGGGGAGCCGGATGCTGAAAGCGCATTAAACACACACTTGAAGGAGGAATAGGTCCAGGGATGAGGCGTTTGGAGTGAGCTGCAGGAACAAATGGTTTTATTCTGACAGCGAATTCAGCCGAGGCCTCGTTTGATCTGGGGTTGATGATAGCTGAAATTTCTTATTCTCTCTGAGAAACAGAGGACAGGAAAAATAGCCTGAGGACGAATAGAAAAAGAAGGGAGAAAAATTCTTAACAAGTACTCATCTCGGAGATTAGACTACAAGTAGAGATGATAAGAAATGTCCAGCATTTTGATTAGAGAGGTGCTGAAGAGGAGTGACCACGTTCACCTTTACCACATGACTTATCTGTGAGGTGTTTGTGGTCCTGTTTTAGTAAATAATAATTTCATTTAGTTAAACTAACATTACCTTCTTTTATTCTAAGGATTGGGTTTCATTTGACTGTATACTGAATCTCATCATTGCAACATTAAGTACATATGAATATAACATGAACATAACAGGGATTTATAAAGGGAGGAAGAAATGGAGGTCAATTAAACATCTACAATAATTAAAATCTATAGATCGAGCTGTCTAGATTATCTGGGATGCCTTGGAATTGGGTGTCATGGAAAGTCTTGGAGAGAGCTATGAAAAGTACATATAGAGCTTCTCTTATCAGACTAGAAGTCTATGAGTCTTGATTTGAATTGGATATAAATAGTGTTCAGTCATAAATTCAGTGCAGCTGGATCTAATTTCTGCACCAAGGTGTACATGTATTGGCCAGTGCAATACATGTGTTTTACTAACAGTACTGCATATTGATGATGAAGTTCTCACTCAGCTTATTTTAGGCTTGGATGTGGTTCATATCATATTTAGTTTTATGGCATTTGGCAGACGCCATTATCCAGACTGTCTTACATTTATCTGTACATCTGTAGAACTGATCAGTTGAGGGTTAAGAGCCTTGCTCCAGGGCCCAGCAGTGGCAGCTTTTGGTGGTCGTGGGACTACGCTCACATGCAGGAGTGAATGAAGGCAAAGATTGAACCATCAACCAAATCTGTTAATTTAATATGAAGTGATCATTTAGAAAAAATGTCAAACATAACATGTACAATATCTGTGAATTAGTGACTCTCCATCTTTTTAGGTGGAAGAGTATGTATGTATGTATGTATTGCAAGTCTTTTCATTGTCTTATATGTTAACTATCCTTGCTTAAAAGGCTAACTCATTTCAGCTTGCATCAGAAATGAGAAGTCAGAGCTTAGAATGACCTCATTTGAGATACAAATTGTGTATGAGGGACAATAATCATAGACATCTCCATGCTCATCCTTTGTTAGCTAAATGTAAGAGGTTTTTTGTCTTTTAAATGTAAGAGATGCTACATTGATTACTGCTGATGCTGTTAGCCGCCATGTAGGTTTGATGTCACTTGGGAAATGGGAGTTGATGAGATCCTGAGGAGGTGTTTTTTTCTGTTTTCTGTTCTGCTTTTTACTAGTCGTAGTCTGGTAATTACAAGTTATGGCATTAAGCTGAATGCAGATTAAGATAAGTTCACCAAGGACTTCTCCTCATAGTTTTTTGAGTTGTCTTAAATCTTCACTTGAGTTATCTTTTTCATTTTAATCGGTCTTTAGTCAGCCATGGTGGTTGCTGTTGAAGTTTGTTTAGAGTGTTGTATAGCACAGTGCACATACACAGAAAGGATCTTCTTCTTCTTTTTTTATCTTTGCAGAAAATCCTGTACTTAACATCAGATTCAGTGAGTCTAATTTGCAGGAGATTAAACTCACACACTGACCTCTTGGGCATGAGCAAACACATTCTATATCCCAGGATTCAACTTAGCTTAGAAATGAGAACTCAGAATTATGATATTTCAGATCGCTTAAGCCACAAAAAAAATTGTGTGTGGGTTTGGGGAGGATGAACATCTCTGTGTTTAACTTTTGTTAGCAACAATCTATCCAGCTAACAGTGAGGAGTGTTATACTTACTGTATATACAGCATAACTCATTAAAAGTAAAAAAGGGCTTTCTTTATTGTTTTGATGTTACTTGCTGAACTCTGGGTTGTGAAAACTGATTCTGAGTTAAGGCCAGAGCATGTGAGTGGAGTGGAGCACTAATAATTCCAGTGGAGTGGAAAAAGCACCCTTCTTAAGATTCCACTTCGCTCACTGAGATCGCGCACCGATACTCACTCTACCCAGAATGCATTTTGTGCAAATGCTAGTTTAAGAAACTGCACAGAATGCAAATACTGGTTTAAGAAACAGCAAAAGAAGCAATAGATCTATTTTCAGTGTTTTAGGGATGAATGTTAGGAATAAATAGTAACATTAACTTTAAACTTTAGCATGTTTATCCCATGTTTCTATACATCTGTAAAGCTGCTTTCAGACCATGTCCATAGCTAAAAGTGCTTTACAAATAAATAGAAAAGAATAGAATTGAATTGAACTGAACTGAATTGAATTGAAGAGCACATTGCCAGAAATCATGGGGCTGTGAGATAAAAAAAAAAAAAAGGTGGCTGCAAATAGTGAGCTAACACATAGCATTTGACAATAAATGAATACGTAAGTAGTAAGATATCTTTTATGCAGTTATGTCTGTGCATGTAAGTGTTAAAAGCTAGCTAAAAAAACCAACTGTAAAATTGGTTAGCTTATGTATGATGTTAATGTAAGACATGCAAAGAATTTAGTTCCATTAATTCAAGCGATGTTCGGTATTTTCAAACAGAAACGGGAGAATTCTACAGAGAAATTTCGTGTCAGAGCAGGATTTGAGTGAACTTCAGTGAGTGACAGAGTGGAGCGTAGACGCATAGACTGGAATATTGAGCAGTGTCACACCACTCTGCTACCTTCACATGCTCTGGGTGAGGTGACATTTTTTTTGATTTTCCCTAGACAGAGATCAGAAATCCAGAATTACATCACTTGTGACCCCACATTCCTGACCTTGGTGCCAGAACAACCTGTGAGAGCTCTAGGATGAAAATGCCTAAGGCAGTGATTTTGCTTAGGCAAGATTAGAAAGTGAATAAAAAATATTGGTCAAAGCGTCAAAGAAATTAATTTTAGCCAAATCCAGATTTTTAGGTGGGTTTTTTTTGTTTGTTTGTTTGTTTTTTACCACAGTGACATCCAGTGTGTTTTCCCAGACTGCCAAAATACATGATTGATGAATTGGTATAATATGTTTCAGGATTTTTGGGGGATGGATCTCAGAAAGAAGCAAACATCTGACACCAAACACGCTTCAACTGAATTACTCATCACATTTGTGGAAAGAAAAATACTACTCAAGAAAAAACCTTTTACTTCTGAACTGTGAAGCTGCTTTGTTACAATATGATGCAATATAAAGCCAAATAATCCGCATCAAATTATACCTAAATTATTAACCAGTACAGAAGACATGATGCTAACAGTTCCGTCACAAATTTTTGAAGAGTTAAAAATTTTAATAGAAAGGTTTAATACTACTACTGTTAATTATATATTAAGTTTATTATACATAATAAACGTATTGTTCAATTTAACATAAATGTAAAATGGAAATATATAAAAAATTAAATGTTTTTTACTCTTTCATAATTTATTATGTATAAATGGTGCAACATGGTGCAAAAAGGTGTTCTTAAAGCATAAAAAAAACAGCTCAGAAGAAACTTTATATGGGACACGAGGGGTTTAGAGAGTGAGCGAAAGGGTTCAGTCGTCCAGACCTGAGAGAGGTACAGACAGATAGAGACAGATGGAGGAAGCGATAGAGAGAGAGAGACTTGTGGGAGTTGATAATGGTGTGTGTTGAGAGCGGGGGGCTCGGGAGAGAGCGCTGGGCTAACGATGCTATAATGTAGTGCTGCTGTCCACATGAACAGTGCTGTGACTGATTGGGTGAGCAATGAGAGCAGGCCATGGAGCCACACACACATGCTGCCCAATCCATCAGTTAAGCATGTGGGAAGCCCCTCCCGGCACACAGCCAGCCTGAGACGGCTAATTAACACACACTGGGTTAGGACAGGTTCGCTCTCTATGTGCACACACTCGTTTTCAGTAGATACTTTAGCAGGCCATGCTGATGTGTAACTTTTATGTAACAAGGGTATCAATCAAGTCTAAATAAACTCAGTCCCAAAGGGGACATCCTATGATTCTTTCTATTTTATATATTCTTTTTTTCCTGTTTTTATTACTTTTTTAATTTTGTTAAATTTTGTTGATATTTTTTCTCTTCTATTTCTTTTTTTTTGCATTTTTAGACTGCATTTGCAGAAATAGAATATATTCATATAATAGAATAATAGAATATAATATAGGTGTGTGTGTGCATTGAGAATATCTTTTCAAATTCAAATATATATATATATATATATATATATATATATATATATATATATATATATATATATATATATATATATATATATATATATACGACTACTGTGGCTCTTGCCTCACAGGTAGGGGCCTTTCTGTGTGGAGTTTGCATGTTCTCCCCATGCCTGCGTCCAAAAACGTACATTAGGTTGATTGGTAATTCTAAATTGCCCATAGGAGTGAATGTGAATGTGTGTGGTTGTCCGTCTATATGTGGCCCTGTGATGGACTGGTGACCTGTCCAGGGTGTACCCCTGCGTCTCGCCCAATGTGTGCTGGGATAGGCTCCAGCAGATCCCTGTGACCCTAATTAGGAATAAAGCGGGGATAGAAAATGGATGGATGGATGTTAAATTACATATAAACATTTATTAAGTAAAGAAAAGAAAGTGAAAGGGCTGACAGTTTTAGGACAAAAAAATCAACAGTGGAATGGTGTGATGTGAAGCAGATACCAATAACAATTATAACTAAGCATGCCCAACTTAGTTCAGTCCACTGAGCTCCTTCCTGATATTTTTTTGGATCCAGACGACTGAGTAAAACCCTGTAGCTGAGGCCATCCCCCGTGAGTGAGCCTGGCTGCTACATTAGCATGGATGCCTCGTTTGAAATACTCTGGATGAAAGAGTGATGCCTCTGAAGGAAGCCTGGGGCTGTGCACTCCAGCTACAGACGAAACCAAAGCACAGTAGTCCCAGTGCGTCTTCATCAGGCCGGAGTTGATCTGTCAGCATGAAAGAGAGAGATCCAGGCTGAAAAGTGTTTAATTACCTATGAGTGAGATGTGGGCTTTAATCTCAGGCCATGATTGTTACAAGGAGCCCACCTCTATCTGACCGCACTGAGGCACTCCCGGCAGAAGCAGTTAAGGTGTAAAGCTGGAAGATTTTTATCTTGTGGGTGCTCCAAAAAAGAAACTGATGTAAATAAAAAATGAGAACAGCAAGAATGTTCTCACCAAAAGTTCAACAAGTTAGATAAGCATAAGATAATTTCTACTTAGAGTATTTTCTACTCTAGTTCGATTTTCGGAAATTATTGCTCCATTTTATACCAAATTTATTTTGCTATCTTTAAATTAAACAACTTTAGAATAAGCTTTATCCTGGTCAGGGTCACAGTGGACCTGGAGCCAATCCAAGCTCTGTAATACACACTAGACAGGATATCAGTGCATTACAGAGCATCTCAGACACATACTCATTCACACCTAAGGGCATTCAGATTAGCCATTCTACTTACAACAATGTTTTTGGGAGGGGGGAGGAAACCAGGGAGGATATCCAGTAGTCCAGACAGACTGTAGCCAAGAGCTCAGGATTGAACCATGAAACCTGGAGCTGTATAGCAACAACACTACCTGTTGTGCTGCTGTTTCAACCCCTGGTTTACATCTTCTGGTTCATATGCCAATGAAGTTAAAGGTCTCTAACAGTAGACATACAATTAAAGAAATATATATTTGCTATCATTTGCTTGGTGTCTATTCAGCCAGAAGAGTATTATTGAGGTCAGGCACTGATGTTGGGTGAGAAGGCCCGGTTCCACTTCATTATTTTACTCTAACCTTCACAAACCATGCCTTTGTGTAGCGTGCCTTGTGCACAGGGGCATTGTCATGCTGGAACAGGTTTGGACTCAACCCCATAGCTCCAGTAAAATATAACGCTACAGCTTACAAAGGCATTCTAGACATCTGTATTTTGCCAACTTTGTGACAAATATTTGGCCATATGAGGTATTCTGCCATTCATGTGATAGCAAAAATGAGCAAATAAAAATCAAAGTGATTAAATTAATAAAATATGTGTCACTGAAATAGCCAGCATCTAAACTCTGAAGCTTTTTTTCAGAGGTTTTCTTCCTGCATGCCACACATGCAGTGCAGAGTAGAGCTGAAATCCAATAACTTGCCAGACGTGTGTGGACATGTCAACACTATTAGCCCAAAGGACTGGGACAGGACATTCTCTTACATGCGGTCTCTCTGGTTACAGTCTGTTATTGCATGTGTACATTGTAAAAGCATTTTCTTAAAAGTCTCCTCTGACTAAGCCTCTCAGACTCTCCTAAGCCGTTTAATGGGACATTTAAACGGAAGCCAGAGGCAAGAAGAAAAAAAAAGCTGCAGAGGATGATTTCTAAGTAATAGTCTGGAGGAGGAGAGAGAGCATGAATAAGTCCTGTGTGGTGGACTCTAAAGGGAGTCTGGAACCCCCTGGGAGCGATTTATAAGACGTATTAATATCCAATATGTCTGTCCTACTGACTTATGCCCCCCTCATTATAATAAGACCACCACATAGCCAATCCAAGGGAAGAGTTGATACTTTTGTGAACGTCAGGGGTCAGGAGACTATGGCTGGTGAATATTAATATATCACACTGAATAATTCTACACTGCCACGAGGTCGGAGAGAGTGAATGGTACCCTGAGGCAGGGTTACAAAGGCCCTCGAATAACCCACTTCAAGAACAAGAGGTTTACCTACAGTACAGAGTGTGGAGAGAGGGAGACGGCATGTCGCATGATGTACTGCTTCTGCTGAGTTTGTGGATCTGTGTTTAGCGTAAGGACAAAGCGGGAGCATGTAAGCAGGCAGAAAGAGAGCGAGCGAGGAGAAGGTGTAAACACTCATTTTCACGTAGGTGTATGTTTGCAGCTCAGTCTCATATGGGACAGCTTTAGGAAGAACGCTAACTCTGCGCTTGTGGGCCACTTTAAATTGACAGAAATGGACTCCAGCTGCAGACTAACAGCCCCAGCTGTATTTTCCCTCCCCACCTCATTCCCAAACCTGCTGATGATGGCAACCCCTATTCACCTGATCCTGCCCCGCTCCGCCACCCAGAGCCCCCATGCAGGAAAAGCACCTCCATCTGAGCATGCCGCTGATCACAATCACACATAGCACTCTTTCTTTCTACAGCATATCATTTATCACTAAAACCTCACAAAATATTTTGCAGTAATGCAATATGTTTACAGGCAAGTGCAAAAGTTTGAATACCCTCAACAGAGGTGCCGACAATCCTAGCAGACGAAGAGAAAAATAAAAACACAACCCCAGCAACCCACAGTGTACTTCAGTGCCGAGACAGATCATTTGTCTGCTAAGCAACAGTAAGAAAGCGGCTAGGCAAAAGTCCAGTGTGATTTCTACTTCCATTTTTTTTTTAGTACTGAGAGAAAATTAGTCCTTCCTTCTTTTGATTTTTACCGACTTACATTTCACAAATCTGAACCACAAAAGGTTCACAAATACAAGACCAAAGGTTCTAAACACGGTCTCTGCGATGGGAAAGTATACTCGTCTAGATGCATTCTGTGTCATTTTAAAGTTTATGATGCAGATATTTGCACTATAGATATCTTATGTACATACCTAATGTTCAGCATCCCTTTGAATTGATTTGAATCAATTTTGTAAATCAGTTTGTAATATTTATTACAAAATAAATAAATGTCAATCTCAGAAACAGAATACCCTTGACAAGCAAACCAAAAATCGTACAGGCCTTATGCAATTAACATTCTTCAAAACCAGAGTATAAAAATGCCATGTCTAGATTTAACAAAGAGTCACAGAATCCAGATCACTGGGATCAACTCTGTTAAAAAATAATCAGAAGTGACCTGATTCCAGGTCATCACACTTACTGGACATGGGCCCTGTAATTAAGGTCAGCTGGATGATCAGCTAAGTGTCAAAATTTTTTGGAATGCTACACTGTCATCTGAGAAGGATCCCACAGGAGCCTGTCAAAACACAAGAGGAAATGTAGTCTTTCAAAACAGAGGTCAAGTTCTTCACAACCCAGCGAAAAAGAGCCATCAAGGAGGATAGTGGTTGACTGTGAAAATGTCCAAGCTGCTGTGTGTTTCTGTCTGTTTGTGAGATATCATTAACAGTGTGACCTTCAGCCACTGTATTTGTATTTTTTTTACCACAGATAATTATTTGACCACATTTCCCTGCACTGAGAGAAAAAAAAATAGAAGCGCTTGCTTACTATAGACGTCTATGGCTAGTTGTTGCATTTATACAAAATTCGTTTTTTGCGCCAGAACATGTTTTATGTCAAACATTTCTTGTTAGTTATATTCTTAAGGTTTATTCCACAGCGCTGTGAAATTCTTGAATCTGATTGGTCAGAACAGTGTATCTTAATTATTCTTTATAAGGAAGCTTTCTTCAATAAGATGGTTGTTTGTTTATTTATTTATTTATTTATTTGTTTGTTTGTTTGTTTGTTTGTAAAAAATTTATGAAAGGAGTCTCCAGTGTCAGTATTTTGTAGAAGTCAGCTTCTACAGGAAATTCAGAAAGTATTTGTATATTGTAGTTTATTGGTAACAAGCTGCATTTTTTCTTTCTTACTACATTCAAGACAAAGTGAGGTAATAACTGTTTATAGCTGCTATTCAGGTCTCTCTGGGATTATTCTGCAGCTTTTTTGGATCAGTTTGTAGATTTTTTTCTGGTGACATTGCAAGCTCATGATTCTTCCTTTACTTTCCTACCAACGTAGACACATTTCTATGATAGCTGTACAGTACACATGTTCACACACATGAACCAAACAGGGATCTGGCTGAATGCGTGTTGTGATGATGTCACATGACACACCTTGGCACAAATCTGTGGAAAATATGTATTCATTTAGAAAAATTGTAAGCTCTTCAGATTATCTCAGAGTTTACTTCATTTTGTGTTCATGTCTCTGAGTGCAAAATTGTGAAATCCTTGAGGGACGGACAATAGAGGCTATTAAGTATAAACTTGGGAACCAAAGTCATTGCAAAAATGCTGACTCATTTCCAGGTTTTAGGAGTCATTCATGCAGCACTCTGTTAAAAAAAAAAAAACCCTAATGGTCAAATGCTTTTATAGTTTCTTAAAGTTGACGTGTTGGGAAAAAAAATACCACATTTGATGAGTTGTGCCCAAGCATCATTTATGCGTTCCATGTCTTGTATACCCCAAAACAGATTTATTACCCAAAGACATTCATATTTTTAATGTCTTAAATTCACTGGCATAAATCTTAAAAATCTGGTACCCAATGGCATTCCACTGCAGCCATCGATAGTCTGATCAGATCCAGACTCTGGACAGAACATGATGTGATGTGTTAATGAGTCAGACTCAATGTGTTAGCATTGGTCACAGCAGGCTGTGTCTTTAGCTGGGGTTACACGTTGGCTTGCGTGACGCATCTCAACCCTTACAGGTCCGTCAGTGTCATGAAATAATTAAGCATAAATATTCATGCCTTGGTTCTGTGCAAAATAGCATCTGTTTTGGAATAGCATGCCATCTGTTTTTGGGACTTTAAGGGACGATTGTGCCTGTGATGCACGCTATCCATTTTGATCTAAAAAGATCATTTTTTGCATTGCTCTTAAAGATGTATGCTTTTATTTAAGGTGATAAATGTTTTCCATGCTGATCCTGAAAACCTCATCAAACAAATGGTAACGTTCATGCATTTGTGGTTTATTCTGCCTCATTAATTCACCAGCATGTGTGTAATATTACATACAGGGGAATGCTTTGTTTTAAATAAGCCATTCATGCTCATAAAACCCTGTTTAAATGCTGATTTCCATATAAACTGTCTAAAAAAACATTATAAATATGGAACATCAGATAGATGGTAAGATCCTTAGATGGCTGCACCGTACCATGTTAGAGTCACTAGTCATCAAATACGAGCGTCCTGAAGATAAAGGCTGCTCGACAGACACTGCAGCCACGTCCCATTCGCTCATTTGTCTCCCTGTTCATCCTTCTTCCCAGATCCACATCTCTCTCCTTCATCTTCTGTCCGTGAGAAGATGAAACTTTGTGTTCTCTCAGTTAAATTCAGAGCTTCTCCACACCTCACATAGCGCTGGTGGCTTTTAGCACTCTGAGGTGCAAAACACACATTTTAGGTGGGAACCCATTCCCAATATCCCTCAGGAGAAAAAATCTCAGAGGCCAAAGACCATGACCTTGCAGGACAGTGGAAGGTGCTGTTGCCTTCTGAAAAAGTGGATCCCAAATTTGTTGCCTTGCTCCAAAAGACCTTCAGCAACCAACTAATTCCCCAACACCTTCTGGAGATAAACAAGTAGTGTTAGGAAAATCTGAGGAAATCACACTGTGCTGTGTCTCAAATTGCATATACACTGTTCCTCGCACTGCACCAGGCTCCCTCCGATCCACTAGCACTGCTTGACTGGTCCCACCATCTCTCAGAGTACAAGGTAAATATATATCTAAACTCTTCTCTGTTCTGGCACAGAGGTGGTGGAATGAACTTCCTCTAGATGTCCATACAGCTGAGTCACTGGGCATCCTCAAATGACTCATGAAGACCTACCTCTTCCTGAAACACTTAAACTAGCTCTTATTTTCCCAGTTTGTGATATGCATTGTACGTTGTATGCTGTAAAAACAACTCCCAACACACTTTTTAGGCTGATTGTATCCTAAGTCTGTGACTTACTGAACCTGTGTTAATTTATTCATTGAAATATAGAGAATTCAAAGCATTGTTGTAAGTCACTTTGGATCCGTCTGCCAAATCCCGGGAATGTAAATGTAGACAACTTTGGATTAGACAACTTTTGGAGTTGTCAGTAAAAGAGAAAAAGGGGAAATTCTCTTCTGTGGTAATGCCACTTATGATACAGATGTAGTGTACAGAGATTAGGAAGAGAAACATCGAAGCATTCCTATATGTCCTTTACGTATTAAACTTAAACTTACAAATTTGACTTAAATTCCAGTGCAGAGTAAGTCTATTTGCGCGACACACATACATGAACAGAGAAAGTGCAGAATACAAAAGAGATTTATGGAAAGTGGCTATGAAGGGGTGAAGAACGGTGTTAAACTGCAAAGAGCAGTGTGTGAGTGTGTGTATGTGAGGAGGCATCTCCAGCAGGAGGCCCAGCTGAGGGAGGTCACTCATGGCAGTTCCCTGAGCTGGAGACCTGCCCACCGATTGTTTCCTCCACTTCCCACCTCACGTCACCTCATCTCCAGTCCTCTGCTCCTCTCCCCTCTTGTATATCCCCTTTCATCCTCTCTTCTACCCCTTCATCCTCAAGAGACTCATTAAAATCCCAAAAATCACAAAGGTTCTAACATGGGACTCAGTCTGACCCCTCGAACACTCCTAGAACCGTCAGTTCTGTGAAATCCTCACTGACACACATCCACATGACCATAAACTCAACAGCTGCACACTGATAACATAAATGTCATACATTCCATATTAAGACTTCTCCAGAACTGTCCTGAGAAATTTAGAGATTTCTAAACACTGGTGTGTTTAAAACATGTGCATAATCAATATAGACGTCTAATCGCCAAGCAGTTCTGGTATCTTGAGGCATCTGAGTTGATGAAAATGTGCTGATTGTAAGTCCTGAGAAGTGTGCAAGTGGTGAAGAAGCTACATTACAGACAGTTAAGCTTAATTTAAATAATACAGAATCACCCACTGTTTAATAACTGTTGATCTTTATCTAATGATGATCTTCAGATATTCAGGCTGTTAGGACATACTGATTTTCCTATGATTTTCCTGAGTGTCTCAAATTTCATATGAACTATTCTAGACAACTTTGGATTGTACAAAACTGACTAATGTGTTCACACTGAGAGGGAATTTTAGCATAGACAAATGACAAGATAATGTATCATTTGCTGAACAAATGGACGTAAAAACATGCAAACCTAAAGTGTACCATCATGCACCATGGGACAGAAAAGGCATGGCTTGATTTGTAGATGATTTGTGAAACACCTTGTACTAAAAATAAGTGGTAGCTTAGTGGTTAAGGCTACTGATCTGAGATTTGTGAGTTTGGAGCCCAGGTCCACCATGCTGCCGCTACTGGGCCCCTGAGCATGGCCCTTAACCCTCAATCTCCAGCTCTATCTTATAACTGTTACAATTAATAATACAATAAAATACAAACATACATGTACTGTTTTAACAAAAATGTCCTGAGCCCAATAACAAAAAATAGCATCAATGTATAGAAAATTTTGCTCTTTATCTAATGATGACCTTTAGATATTTTCAGGAAAACGTCTCAGAGAAGGTCCTTAAACTTCAGCAGAATCTGCAATCTGGGTGCCATTACTTATACATTTTGGTTGTTCAAATGTACCTTAAACATTAACGCATTACTAGGAGACTTCTATTTCTCTGTGTATAGCTAGCTGTTATTATACTATTGCACTTCTGAAATCTTTACTGGGATTAGTCCGGAGGTTTTGTTTAATATTTTATAACAGGAGCTCTGATAACAGTTCTGGCTACAAGACAAATCACAGGTTTATATTAAAGTGTGTGTTCCTATACGACTTTACAGTAATGACCCATTTGCATGGTCTTGTATTTTAGACACTTCAGATATACTAATATGGCTACCTGTTAAGTTTAGAATTGATTACAAACTAGCAACACTTACATACAAGGCTCTAAATGGTTTAGCTCCCATGTATCTAACCGGTCTTCTGACATGCTACAATCCACCGCACTCTTTAAGATCACAAAACTCTGGACTTCTGGTAGTTTATCCTAAAATATTAAAGTCTACAAAAGGGGGTAGAGCGTTTTTGTATTTAGCTCCTAAACTTTGGAATAGTCTTCCTGACTGTGTTCGGGGCTCAGACACAGTCTCCCAGTTTAAAAGTAGATTAAAGACATATCTCTTTAGCCTGGCATACACATAATACATCCCATAACCTCGTACTCCAGTACATCTGATCAAATGCACATTATCATCTAGTGCTTGCTAATATTATGATCAGCAGCTACACTAATTCCTTTCCAGCTGTTCCTTTTTTTCTACCCATCCTGAGGCATTTGGAGATTGTGCCAGCTCCGGTAGACAGAGGCCTGCGAGGATCCTGAGGCATCCAGAGATGGACCAACTTCAGCTGGATTCTGCTTCGTGAGGATTTGGGTATATCAAAGCAACGCTGCCAGCCCTGTGTGGACTGTGAGGACGACAACAACCTCCTAATTAATACACACAATAACATTCTACATATGCTGTATCACACTGTACACTGTACATGCAGAAAGGACATTATTCATAATCACACTCTTCTGTGTTTATAATAATTTATAATCACACTCTCCGGTGTCACCCATTCTCTTTTGAGTCTGGTTCCTCTCAAGATTTATTCCTCATACCATCTAAGGGAGTTTTTCCTTGCCACAGTCACCACAGGCTTGCTCACTAGGGATGATTTTGTCTAATGTCTAGGACTTTTTACACTATGTTTTTTGTTTTTTGTAAAATTGAATTTAATTAATAATAAACGGAAAAATGAATAAATAAATAAATAAATAAATAAATAATTGTGTAATTTATTTAACAATTATAATTAATTGAAAATAATTGGTCAGTAATGGATGTTCCCCAAAATTGAAAGTAACTATAAATAAATAAAGAGTGTGATGTGATGGTCGTTATTCAGTCCTTCATTTTCTTTCAGCAAAAATTCTTGATTTTACAAAAAATCTTGATTTTCTTAGAAATTTATGATGCAATCTGTATAGTTTGTTGTTTTGTTTTGTTGGGGGGGGTTTGTATATGTGCTTTTTTTGTGGAAAACTAGTGAAATAGCAAGCACAGGATTCTTCTTTTGAACTCCTCTTAGTGTACTAGCTGTACTCATGTTTGATGCACATGAGTTGAAGAGGTCTTTGGCTGAATGTGTGTTCTGATGATGTCAAAATGTGGTCATTTTGAAAAATTGCGAGCTCCTCCAAATATCACAGAATTTGCTTGGGTTAATAACAAAATAATTATATCTTTTGTTTTAAATGAAAAAGGAATAATTGGCAATTTGTTATGATTTAGGAACAATATAGAAGAACAAAATATATTGTTGCAGAAAAATAATCTACTTTGGTAGATTGGCAACATTTTCTTTCTTTCTTTCTTTCTTTCTTTCTTTCTTTCTTTCTTTCTTTCTTTCTTTCTTTCTTTCTTTCTTTCTTTCTTTCTTTCTTTCTTTCTTTCTTTCTTTCTTTCTTTCTTTCTTTCACATGCCCCCCTCCTTCTATATCTCTCATCCCGGCTCCTAGACTGCCTAACAGTAAACACTGTGTGATGTTGACCTGGAGGAAGATAATTTCATGTTTTCCAGGAGACGATCAAAAGGAGTGGAAAAGCGACCTGCTCGCTGCTACCATTTCAGTCATGCTGGTATGTCAAGAGAAAGCTTCCCACACAAACCCCTTCACTCTCTCAAGACAAACAGACCCCGAGAATTTAAGAGCGCTCACTCACAAGCCCCTGAACCCAAAACACAGGTGCCACCACTCTTTCATCTCCATGGCACTGAAGGTCAACAATGTAACGGTGGTTTGAACATAAATAATGTATTTTACGTCTTCACAAAGCCGGGGAGTTTAAGGATTCTGCTCTGTTGTGGGCTGAAAGTGAGATACATGGAAAAGGGGGTGGGGGCAGAGCTGAAGTAAAAGGCAGAGAGAGAGAGAGAGAGAGAGCCCTAAACTGTGCTCCAGGTAGCAAGACCAAAGACCTTTCCTCTTCAGAGCCATAAAAAGAACAAAGACCATTGCTGCCTCCTATGTTACTGTCTGTCATTGATTTGTCTCCTTATCCAACAGCATACACATTGTTCAGCCTTGAAGATGACAGAAACTGAGAATGTACAATACAAAGTCTTAGTCTAATTCTATTGCTCTCAGTACGTCATCCATAAAGGGGCTTCCAGGATTTTATGACCTAGCATCAACACTCAGGTGCTAGTGTTAGAGAGATAGTTATTATAGCTATTATAATAGTTTTATTTTAAAAAAAAAAACAGTTGAATGAATGAATATTTATTAGAGCCTTTTAAACTGTTTTTTTTTAAATATAAAATTATATTTAGTTATTATAATAGCTATAATAACTAAATATGTATTTCTAATACTAGCATTTGAGGCTCCAATAAATATCCATCCATCCATCCATCCATCCATCTATCCATTCATTCATTCATCTTAACTGGAACACTTGTTAAAAATGGTTTAATGGTTAAACTGTAATCCTGAAGGGTTTAGCTCCTCTGAGAGAACCCTACAATCAAGGAATACATCAGAGAAAGTGTTTAATTTGGTGCTCGATCTAAATTTTAACAGCAGTCTTTATGCTGCAGTGCTTTTGGGAAAACTCCAAAATGTAATTAATCTGGAATAATCTGGAATATAATTAGGCTATGAAAGTCATATATACATATATATATATATATATATATAAAGAATGTCTGTTTATGAACTGTTACTCATGTTCGTGTCGATTTCTCCTTTTCAACATCAGAAGAATTCATCCATTTTATCCACACATCCCGCTCAGGTGCTTCGAGACTGGACTACTGCAGCTCGCTCCTGGCAGCTCTGCCTCTGAGCACAATTCAGCCTCTGCATCTGATCCAAAATGCAGCTGCACAGCTTGTTTTCAGCCTTCCTAAGTTCTCCCACACCACCCCATTGCTACACTCCCTCCACTGGCTTCCTGTAGCTGCCCGCATCAGATTTAAAACACTGATGCTCTCCTACAAAGCCAAAAACGGACCAGCACCTACTTACATCAAAGCTCTTATCACACCCTGCACTGCACCACTGCACCACACTCCCTCCAATCCTCCAGCACTGCTCGACTGATCCACAATCTCTCCGGCTACAAGGAAGGTACGCGTCAAGTCTCTTTTCACATGAACCACAGCGCTGTAATGACCTGAGACTACTTGTAGGAGGTGGTGTGAGATCAATGGCACTGGAACTGTGCAGCAAGTCCTGTGAAGGTGAACACAACTCTTACTCAGGTCTGAACTTTTTCAGGAAGAAAAGTAAAGCAAGTGTTTTATCCGATTACGGCATCATCAGTTTCCATAACACATGTGTGTAGCATCAGTGGCAGGGGAAAATTGTGGAACAAGTAATAGCACCAAAATATATATATATATTTTTAAATTGCTAAGTGGTGTTGTGTTCTCTATGTGTGTTTGTGATGGCAAAAGATGAACACAAATACACCAGGGTTTGATAGAATCAAGTGAGTCTGAAACCAGACCAACACTGCAGGAGGGCCAGGAACACTCAGGCTCCCAGTGTGAAAACCACATTAAAGACTCTAAAAATTACTTCTCAAATGTTTGCCATGGCAAAATGCATTTCTTTTGATGCCCACCTTTTTTTCCAGCGTTTTTCCAGCTTTATTTTACACACACAAGCAACACTGTTATTTTTCACAACTAATAAAAGGTCAGGTAATACTGAGAGTTACATAGAGTGATTAATCTGTCTTGGAATGGTAGACAGACAGACAGACAGACAAACAGCTAGCTAGCTAGCTAGATAGATAGATAGATAGATAGATAGATAGATAGATAGATAGATAGATAGATAGATAGATAGATAGATAGATAGATAGATAGATAGATAGACTCTGTGATGTAACACATCAAATTTGTTCTTCAGACTTTCTAAAAATGTCACATGAGATCGAGTCATCATAAAATCTGTGCATGTACAGGACGCATTTTTTGCACGGCCAGACAGCGTTAGGCCTCAAATATGCAGAGCGGCTTGCGAGGCCTGTCACTGGCTAATCATAGGCAAGGATGATAGATGATGTTTATTTTGTGGTGATGGAACACAACCCCCTGGCCGATGATAATTGTAATAAAAAGGACAGATCAAGCTGGCGGAGTTATTAAATTATCGGACCGTAATTTGCATTAATGGATGAGGGGGAGCCGTCTCGGCAGCCGGCCGCGTGGCTGCTGTAGAGAAGACAATATTCCATTCCTGTGTTGTCCTTGACTTCCAGAAGGTTCTTCTTGTTCTTGTTTTGCTCAGTTCATGGTCTTCTCTGTAATGTGGATAGCTCTGATATTGTGGAGTGCATAGTAGTGGGTTATTACAGATTGCCAAAGCCCTCCACACACACATACACACACACACACACACACACACACCACACAGCCCACGTTTACTCCCTACATTTAAAGCTGTTTGACAAGGCACAAGAGAGGTCCGTAATCATAACAGCGTGCATAATAACAGCATGCAATCATCCTGTATATTTTTCATATTTAACTACAGACATCTCAGGCTTACAAATCTCCACTATATACACAACAACCCGAGTCGGAGAAGGGCAGACAATACAAATAATTCAACAGCATCACAATTACAGAGCACAAGATATCCCGTGCCACATGAACGGCCCGTTTCATGTCTGTCTCGCGCTCACGTGTTCTCTTCCCGCAGGCCCAGGAGAGGCTCCATGTTCATTAGCCAACCAAGGACTCGGAAACATTTGCCTCGGTTGTCCTTTTCTAAGCGAGCGTTTGAAGGGCTCTCGCTGGGGAGAGGAGGCCCTGGTGCCGAGCCAGCTGGACGGGAACAGAGGAGTAAAAGACGAGAGAAAGAGAGAGCAAGAGTGAGAGAGGAAGACAGAGAGGCTAATGGGGCTGCTCCTCTTTTAAGTGTGATCTACCAGAGGAATACACAGACGCACACAATCCCTGATGTGTGCTGAATCGTGCTGAACAGCCTGTTTCTACTCTCCTTTTCTCGCACTTTGATAGTCTCTCGCTTTTTTTTTCCCCTTCTTTCTCTGTGTGTCTCTTTCATTGCTCTCAGGTCCTAAAAACGTTTAAGCAGCTCCAATAAAAATAAAATAAAAACCATAAAAGCAATGTGATGATGATGATAATGATGATTACGATGACGGTTAAAAAAATTAGGGTAAAATTCACATCTTAGAATTATTACTGAGTAGTTAAATGATTAAATAATTATTATTAAATGCTAGTAAATTGTTCTGCTGTGGTATTATCGTGTGGTCCATCAGACAAGAATTCAGGATGAGTGTTAAAAGAGCAAACAAACAAAAAAAACTTTAATATTTGACATGATTAAAGAGACTTTGGATAAAATATCATCCCAAAAATGAAATAAGTGTTAATTATCAAAAGGTAATTTAACCCATGTTGTGTTACAAGCACAACAGAGCACTGCGAGTTAAATCACAGATTAAGGCACACTTTAAAAATGCTTCATAGTTATGTATCATTCACAGATGCTGTTCTAAACTTCACCCTCCTTTCTTTCTTTACTCTCTTGAATTTAATAAGACAATACCATGTCACCGTACCACACAACAACTGGAACCTCCTCTGTCTTTCCTGTGTCGGAAAACGTCCTTCTACGAAGCACTTAAACTGGAGACTCCTTCGAAAACACTAAGTGTTATATGCTATAATAATGCATTAGAGTCCATTGATATAAAATTGGGACTACTGCCTCTACCTTGCTGTAATTTAACAGACTTGATTTAACACATATTTGTGTTAAATACACAACTATACACTAGACAAAACACAAAGCAATGGGGGCTTAACAAAAATAGAACACTATAAATTCAGGATTAAATTAGACAGAGTAAGCGAAGTAAAAAAATAAATCAGTTCAAAAATAATGTGAACATAATCATCTAATATGGTAAATTATGAAAATGTGAAAATTTAAGTTTGGGGGGGGGGGTCATCTGGAGAAGGAAAATGACTGAGCAAGCTTCAGGAGAATTGAACGCAGTCCTGGCCAATCACAGAGCATCGCTGAGGTCATGTGAGGCCAAATCATATGCTTATAATATTACTAGATCTTTATAATAATATTAGGAGATAATAATCTCTAAGAAATACACGCTACAGTTCACTTTTTTCACTTTGTACAATGTGAAATTATGCCTCTAATGGATCATTCTATACAACTCACTATACATTTCCGTAATCCAGGCATTACCTTCATGTGCAATCTTATAAATATATATACTTGTATATATTTTACTCTTTCTTTATTTATTCTTTCTCTTAAAATTCCTTTCGTAAGTGTTTAAATGGCCATGCTGCTTTCTGAGAGACACTCCACATTCTTTCATCTCTTCTCCCTCCTTCTCTCTTCTCTTATAATACAAATAATAATGTAATAGAAAAACAAGGTTCTTCAGGGATTCTTTGAATAGTAAGGAATTATTGGTTTCTCACTGTTTTCTGATAGAGAAGTGTTCTAATTGTAGGATTTGAAACAAGAGAGGGTTCTGCAGAAACACCACTAAAGAACACTGCAGGTTTCTATATTCAGTATTTCCCCCTCCAAGAAGGTAAG